>NC_039508.1:18306716-18309999 GCF_003672135.1 Ooceraea biroi
GGGAAGTGTTATGGGAAGGAACGAACTAAAGGTATTTTAAGATCTTCTACATGAAACCATATCCGAAAAAATTTGTACTTTGGCTTTTGTGTTTGACTCTATAAAAATAGAAATAAGTATTTGTGAATGTTTCTCGCTAATTATTTTTCCTAAATCAGGATTAAATCGGATTTTAAAAATTTATAGTTTTTTGAGAATTATTCAAATATCAATATTTTATAGATATAAAATAAAGTGGTTATAATAATTCTTTCAAATTTTCCTATTTAAATTTTATAATGCGACTTTCAATAAAATTCAATAAAATTTAATTTAAATTTTAAACTTTATATACATATATTTTTCTTGTAAGAGTCAATCATACAAAGCTTTCGAGCATGTTACTGCATTTTCATTATTAATTTTATTTCACTTACAATATCTTTTTTGACTTATTTCTATAAAATAGAAAGACACACACAGGAAAAACTTTAGATTTCTGCACTTGACAGTCTTTTCCGCCTACATCTTCTTCGAGTTCGCGTATCTTTGCTTTGAGAAACTCTTTCATTTCCGTTCTAGTTTGAAATGTAAAATCGTAATACAACAATTATAAAGGAAATAAAGGAAGAAAAGTGAACATGGAATAATTTCAAGATCTTCACTTAAATATTAGCTTTTAAGAGAGAGAGAGAGAGAGAGAGAGAAGAGACATCGTAGATAACAGAATCTTATTATTGCATACACAGCAAAATGTATAATTGTAAAATTATACATTTAATAAATGTAAAATTTGTTGTGAGATTAACTTTGCGTATATGTAATATTTTATGTATAATATTTTATTACATTCGTAATAAAGAGTAATAGGAAAACTTACGCATTGACGTAATTAATTAACACACAGATAGGGTGATTGTATGTTACCCAATAAACAATCAGTGATGAACATTTAGTTTTTTCTTTATATAAAATGTTATATAACTCTTTTCATTCAGTTCTCGTCGCTTTTTAAGCAGATTCGCGTGAGACACTTTCCAAGTTTTCATTTTCCCAACGAGATCCGGAAGAAAGAAGGATCCCTCGAAGGACATTAAGAATTAGACGCGAAGATTTTCCATTAAACGGAACATTGATTGATTGCTGTGGATAAAGTTCTACGAGGCGGCTGCGTGATAAATGGATATTTCGGAGTACTCCGGTAATTGTTTCCTTGTCGGTGTTCTATCACATTGAACGGCATTTTCCTCTTGCAAGAGAAAGACTGCGTGAGAGTAATAATTTGTACAGTATCATGAAGAAACAAGGGTAGCAATCAATATAATCGTAGTATCGTCGTTAAATTAAACGTTATTTCCTCTTGAAGACATAATTAGTTCTATTCCTATAAATATCCTAGAACAAGATAATATGATAAATAAATGTATCATCACATGTATCAGCTCAAATATATTTTTATATAATTAATATTTTTAACGTGCAATTACTTTTTGGTTGATGACACATGGTATCTAGGGATTATCCTTTTTACGAAATTCTCTATTTATAATGCATATACTGTTTCAATTTTTGCGCGTTTGGCGAATATGTTACACGATCTCTCCTGGAAACTTTTCTCGTCCCTCGGCTTACCAGGCCGCGGTATTATTTCCTCTTAATAATGGACTATTACTCGCCGAGTTACAAAGGAAATAAACTACTGGAAAGAAAATAGGAAAGCGGAAGCCGATGGACGCTCTTCTTGCTGTAAATAACAATTTAAAGCTCAAAGTTTAGGAATGATTTATAATTCTTTGCATTTTATATATAGTTTTTATTAGCATTTTATGTATAGTTACGGATGTAATAATGATATGATGTCTAATTGATCAAACAGCTGAAATCGATTAGATAATCCATACGTTGAAACATGTGCTCGTGTGAATGGATTTAAAATTATTGCCAATCTAGCATCAGAAATTTCAACTGCTACCTTTAATGGATCTTTCTCAGCGTAAAAAAAGCGAAATTTTATCGGTTCACTGTCTAGGTCGTTTCGAAGGATAGACAGCTGCTAATGAGATTGAAGCATTGAAAACGTATCTTTTTGCTGTTCTTCGTTACATCACACATCCTTGAGATCCTTCTTATCTCCATGTATCATGTAATCCGATCATTGCAAATATGTAGTAAGATGCAACAAGATAAATGGCGAATGCATGTAAAAAGAAAATATGTAAGAAAATATAGAAACCTTCTCATTAGAAATTAATTAGTACTTTAGATTTAGCTAAAATGCCTAAACATCCATTATAATGGTGAAACGCAGATCGCATTGCTATCTAAATCCGTAGCGGAGAGACTGCTGTAAAATCCGGTCGCGCGTTATGCGCATGATGCGGTGCTTCTTTTGGCATCCCTAATAAATCAGCGAGACAAAATTTATCGGGCTGACATTCCGCAGAAATCGAGAATCGGCACATTATCCCCTTCTCGCGCTGTCGCGCGCAATCTCTAGGTGCGAAGAATATCGCCGGTGCTTGCGTCGCACCGCTTCGTTTATTCAAGCATGAAATTGAGTCTTACAATACCGACCTGCAGTGGCGGAGCAGTTTTTCCTTCTCAACGCCTTGCCCTTCCCTTTGCTACCACCACCTATTCTGATCATTTCTCAATTGCGTACTGAGCCTTGTGGAACACCTCGGTATTCCGCAAATACTCTCCTTTGAAGGATCAAAGGTGGACGTGAAAATTCTCGCGTTAACACTTCATGTCGCCGCGTTTGATCGATCATGTACGCGCATAGAATGCGTACCAAATGCATCGATCATGTTCTTTGGCAGTATTTGATGATTACAAACATTTCATTCTTGTAGGTTTTCGCGATTGTCTTTATTCGCAGTTGATCCTGTTGATCACATAGTTGATCACGAATTATAAACTAATTTAATAAGGTTTAATAACATAAGGTGCTTTAGTCGCACAAAATAATTTAAAAAATAGTATAAATGTAAAAGAGAGTATATGTAAGACCTATCTACGTATGGTTTAACAAAATAATCAATACGTACTAGTTTCGTACGTTAAAGTTATTACAAGTTTACACATCACTCCCTCGGATGTCAGCTGCTCCTTAAAAGCAACTTAAAGAAAGCTTATTTTTATCATGCAAAGTTGAGGAAAATTAAATTCTCCCGCAGGTACATCCTTACAGGTGCGAAGTTGCTTAATCTAACAATAACAGTTTACCCTAAGAGACACATAAATCGATGATCTTTATTACAGATTTAAACTTTCTCTCTCTCTCTCTCTCTCTCTCTCTCTA
>NC_039509.1:0-21470 GCF_003672135.1 Ooceraea biroi
GGTGGGCAGCCTCCCTAAACCAGATCCATAGTAACAACTAATCCTAATGAGCATAGATATTTACAATTCATATACTTAAAATTGTTTTTTATCACTTAATTATATACAATTTATAATAAACACATAGAAAGATACATTTTTAAATAAACCAAATAAAAGATTTAATGATAATAAAACTTGAACGAAGAATAAAATCAATTTACATGATCTCTCTAATATTTAAACCAGTATTATAAACATTATATTAGAGACCAATCTTTATATTATACTAAAATTCTGAAAACTACTTAAAAAACTACTATGTAATCTACATATTTCACGTTTTAAATACATTAAATGAATTAATCGCTATGTGATTAAAATTATTTTAAAATTATGTTTATAACTTTTTAAACATCTTTTTTACTAAATCTAATTAAATAAATTTTGATTATGTAATACAATATATCTTAAGATCTCGACATGTGAAAGGGAACTGAAGGAAATCAATGGATATGATCTAAGTGTTTATAGTCTTTTAGACTTCAAATTCTTCTTCAGCGAAGCTGGTAATATTACGGGTCTATTTGGCCAAGGGTTTTTGGATTGATTCCTTGCAAGTAATATCTTAACTTTTTCCCGAGATCTGATTCTTTAAGCTTGCGCTGATCATTTAACGGTATCGAGTATAGCACTCGGCAAACCAAAGGTAAATCTATCGTACGAGGATTTAACATCGGTGTCCTTTGGTCTGCAGAAGAATGTACAACCTTCCGTTTGAGGTGAACCGTCGGAGAATATTTGTTCACCTAGAACGCGAATTCATGTAATTGGGACCCAAAAACAAGAACATTTGCTTCCAAACGGTTAATGGGATTTGTCCTGATACATTGGTTCTCGGTTAAAGCGTTCGGGACGCTTGTCTAAGGCTATTTGTAAAGCGTAAACGAAGAAAAGCCCTGCTGAAATGTATTGTGAATTTCTTCGCCTCTGCCCTCTTCCCTTATCGTTTTGATCGACGAATAATCGTGTTTTCTGGTCGAGAACTTGGCTATTGTATGAAAAGAGTTCGAATCGGATAACACTTAAAAGTCAGCGGTCCGCAATTTAAGGATTTTCATAGACATAAACCACCACGACAGGACCATAAGCTATTTTCGTTCCTCTATGTCCCATTCGTCATAACGAACACGATGTATGATTTATATACAATTTTATATCAAGCGAGTTGCATATACAGGGTGTCCGAAACAAAAGTGACTCAAGACGGAAGGTACAGGTAGATAGGAGTAAAACCGAGAAGAAAGTCAGAATACTATTTTTCAAAATTCGCAATTATTAACGGAGTTATTAATTAATGAATATAAGTGAATGAGGGCGCGTTGCGTGCAGCGAGACAGATCAGTAGGAGGGCCGCGCGCTCTTTGAATACACGCGAGCTGGGCGGCGCGCGCGATGAGGAGAATGGGTGTCTTAGATATTGTTCAAAATTATCCCCTTGTTATTGTTTTAATATCTAAGCAACCCATTCTCCCCACCGCGCGCCTCCCGCCAAGCTCGCCGGTGATTCAAAGAGCGCGCGCTCTCAAACCGACCTATTCTGATCTGCACGCACACGCGCCCTCATTCACTTATATTTTTAATTAATAACTCCGTTATATAATTTGCGATTCAGGAAAAATTAATAAGTATTGACTTTCTTCGTCGGTTATACATCCATATACCTGTTCTGTACTTTCCGTTGAGTCACTTTGTATTCGACACCATTGGATATATTACACTTGTAATAATGAAGGAATATTAAAGATATTATAAATGTGATATAGGTGATTGTTATCCGATATGCCTTCCGATATATGCTGTGTACAATTACTTTCCAACTTATTTCCAAATTCTCTATATTATTGCGATTGACCGGCAAAAATTCATGCGAATGTTTTAACAAAATTTCAAATGCAAAGACTTTGTATTGAATTCTTGCTAAAAAGTATTCGCAGAGACTTTTCGGTCAAAAAACCAATAAAATAGATGAAAAAAAGACTTCAATCAAATCAGAAAAAAACCTAATCTTATTATTGGTGCTTAGTATTCCACAAAGGCGAGTTAGTCTATATGGAATAACATTATTTTCGCAAAGGAATGCATGTTTTACATAAACAATTTGTAAAATGACATTATATTAATCTAATAAATTCATTGTTTTTTAAAAATTAAAGTTACAAATTGTAATATATATATTAATGTATTAAGAATATCACCTTACAGTGAGCAGATACACAAGGAGTCCATAATCTTCACGTATCCGAGCGATGAATGCCTTTCCATCATAAAATACGGACTCCATAACCCGCTGTGTACAGCTAACAAGGATAAACCGTTGTGTTGCGGTACTGGTAAGCTCACTAGAAATCCAATATTACGCCAGGAATATGATGAGTACCACAATTTGTACCCGTGCGAGAAATTGAAAAAAAATTAATAAAAAATATTAATAAAAAATTATAATAAAATACACCTCATCCAAAATTGTCTGCTTTACTAGTTAGTAAGAAATTTTATTACACAGAGTTACGTCGATGTACCCTTTTTGAAAATTCCACATTAGAGTACCGTCCATAATGGCTACTGCTGCTCTGTCAGAAGAGAGAACGGATATAGCCACCTCGCTGTTGCGGGCAACGTCCCAAAGTTTCAAGGGCTCCTCCTAATCGTTCCTATTCTTCATCCTCTTCCAATGACCATTATGCGACCATCACCCGTCCACAAACCGTAACTGGCAAACGCCACGGGTGGCCACTCCAGTTGATTTTGTCCATACTGAAAAAAGCCCTGCGTTGACAATAATTAAAAATACACGTAAAAAATACATATTTCTACTTATATAAATGTATTTTTTTTAAGTAGCTGCAAAGAAAAACACCTGGATTCAAAACAGAGAATTTCACACGCCTCGGTGCCTATATAAGACAACCGACTCTGCAGGAATCCATCACTAGGAGATTCCTCAATCCGTAATATGGTAGCAATCGCTGCTGCTTACGAGCATTCGCTTTCATGACGAGGGCACTTCTTCTCTATATTGTTCCGCCGAAAACTCAATACGCTAAGTTTATGCTGTCCTAATCAGCAGCGGAGAAAATTTTATCACGTACGGTGAAGAGAGAGAATGTCGCGCCGAGTTCTCTTCTAGTAAAGTTCTAGATGATCACATCCGCGGCGTTCAACTCCACTGTTAATTCCTTCATCCAAAACCACATCTATTGCCAAAATCTGCGTTAATAATCAAAGTACTATTCGCGCAAACGATCTGAACATCACGCTTGGCATACATTATAAAATTAACTTCACGGCTAAGATTTCATATTCTCACACACAAGTTTTGTAGTTAAAATGAACAATACCATATACTCTCTTCTTGTGGTGGGCTCAATGTGCGGGCAGACGAAGTACTTGAAATACCGTGCTCATGTTTTTGAAAATACAACACTGTCGCAGCACTACAGCCACTACGGATGACCCGAGTTCTCCGTTTTCTGTATAAAAGCCAACTACACCGAAGGAAGGATCTATCATGTATATTCGCTTATTTGATTCCTGCTTTATACACTTCGTATCTAGAAAAAATAAGGTTATATAATATAAAGTATTTCGGCTTCATACTAGATTTGTTTGTAATAGCTATAAGAACTTATTGAATTACACAAAGTTTTATCCTCTATGGATTAGAAATAATGTTGTACACCGTAAAAATATTTTATTATCAAAGAAACATATCATTTTCCTTTTTATCTGTTTTCTTCTATTCTATCCTATTGTTTCTTTTTCTTTTTAAATACTATATGTTATTGATAAATTGCAAAAAATTAATAAACACTGATTAATACACCAGCAATAATTATGATAAAGAAAGGGCACCATTTGTTAAAGAAATCGCTTTCAACTGGTCCCACGATCAGCCACATGGTCTAGCATCTCCGTCACCGCTAATGTCCAACATGTCAAAGTCCACCTGGCCACAAGATAAATAAAACCAGCGCTTGGTTCCCAAAGCGCCCTTCTTAGCCGGAACGGGCTTGTACCAAGTCTTCCAGAGGATTTGTGATCCGCCTCTGGAAAAATTTGATGGAAAGAAAACAATTAGCATGACAGTGAAATGACGATGACATAAAATGTTGTAGCTCTTATGTACAGTATTTAAGATTATTGAAAAAACTAAATTGTAAAATTAACATTATTTAATAAGTCGATTAAAGTCAAAAAATTTAAAAAAGATCATTAAAGTATCTAAATGTATAAAGATTCAATATGATTATTGTCAAAATATTAATGAAATTTAAAATTTATACGCTTTGAAGTAGAAATAAGATACGGATATATAAAATTCTAATTTTATAGTGATTTATATATTTTTCTGAACTTAAGTATTTATAATAATATTTACTTAAAACGTGCAATGATAATAAGTATAGTATATTTAATAACTTATTATTTTCACGAACTTGCTGTGTATCGCCTGAATTCGAATTACTATCAATTAAGTTTTTTCATTTTATGTATAATACATGTAATATTAATTTACATACAAAGCACATAATCTAATTATTTAAAATAAAGCCTGCTTAACTCCTTATTATGTGCTTCGATCGGTTTTTGAATTTGTGAACTCAAAAAATCGACGTATTCAAATTTCCATGAGTGACAAAGTAGACGCAAACATGGAAACCATGGAACCGTGACAGTTAAACATTAATCGGGGGTGCAAAGGAATGACAATTTAGAATCGTTTTGTATGGCGCGTGCTCGCGTTAGCAATAATGCCAATGGACGGTAGTGACGATGGACAAAAATTAATTCAGTGCTCTTTATTACACATTGAATCTTTATTACAAACTGAATAATAAACATGTCAATACTCGAAATATTCGCTATCATTTTCAATACTTTCTCAAAGTATTATTTTCTAATACTCTTTTCCATCATATCCCGGCAGCTTAATAAATCTTCTTTTAAAAACAAGAAAGTATTAATAAATAAAGAATTTCTTCGCAAGGAAGACCAGATATAAATTGCAACACCTAATCGTATAACTGTTGCTTCAATCCCATAATTGGCCACTTCGCACCACAATTGACATCGTCCCACTTCACACTCACTCTTCGTCCTTTTCTAACTACCTGCCCTTAGCCACCAAGAGACCGAGAGTGAGTAAAATCGACGATTAAATTTTTGCGTCGAAATGGCCCTTTAATCCATTCATGCTAGTTCCAGTAACACACGATAGGTATTTAATAAATAAATACGTTCTCCTAGATGAGTTTATGACCTTTTCAGATGCTTTTGAGGCAATTTGACCTACTTAGCGATATATTACTCTATCGGTGTCTGGGCGCTTATTTATTATTTTTTATATTAGCTCAATAGGCATGCTCTGTCCCCGATATGCCAGATCCAGTATGCAGCAGTGTGCGGAGCGACTATAAACGATCGTCGCTAATGTACCAGTCACAAACGTCCTAAGACTAATGACCGTGCTCGTGCAGCTCCAAATGCGACCACCACGTTACACTATCGTCAATTTAGACTTATATTTAACGTAAATAGTTTAACAAGTAATTATCAGGGTTGACCTCGCCTTTACTCACAGCACTTGCTAAGAAGTCGCAGTTAATAGAGCGCGATATTTGAATTAACTCAGGTCAAAATTGAGTATAACTCGTACTAAAAACTGGAAGAGTAGTGTAAATGTAGTGCTTCCCATAATCTAAACGCTAAAGAGATGAGCATAATAACTGTAACTTCCGAATAAAATCCAGTGATAAATGCGACACATACAGATCATAATACGTAGCTCATGCGGCATGCGGGCTCAGCTTAGCCAATGCAAGTCTTCAAGATCATAAAAAACTGCTAACCCTAATCGAAATACAAAAATAAGACGGAAACACAATATGACATAGAAACGAAAGGTAATACTCACGTCCAGGATTCCGTGGGCAATCGGAAAGGAGACTATCAACAGAGCGCCTCTCGTGACCTAGTGTTCAGCTGTCAAGACCCCAACCGTACGGTCGGACTGGACTCACTGATCAGCTGTTAATACACACACCACGGGGTGCCTCGTACCCCAACCTCAGAAACGCTGCATGCCGAGTAGTCCTTCTAAGACCAGGATCCAAGGAAAAACTGAATCCCTTTTACTCAAATAGGATAGCCACCTGTATTGACTTACGGGGAAAAGGAGTGGAATAGAGGGACATTCAAATAGCGGTTAGTACACGGTTATTTTTTGTTAAGTTAGAAAAACATTATATTTTTAAAGAAATTTGAATCTGTTTACAGGGTAACATGTGTGTTTGTATTGTCTTTAGATTTTTATAATTGTAAAAAAAATAAAAGTCGTGATATAACGGTATATTTGGTTTGTAAATTAAAACTATTCTAATTAAACGAAGGGTAACATAATCAAACAACAAGATGCTAAAAAAAGGAAAAATGTTTACTTAAAAAAATCTAATTTACTTTCCAAGTAAAATTCTATTTTCTAAAAACCATAAACGAAGTGAGACAGCATCAACCAATATAACAATAAAAAATGAAAAACTGTTGAGAGCGATCTTAATTTCTAAGTTAAATATTAATCATTACTTAAAAAGTAAATCGCTCCTCAACAAGTTTTCATTATTTATTGTTTAATTGGTTGAGCTGTTCATCACTTCGGTTTATGGTTTTTAGAAATAAATTTATTGGAAAAGGTAAATTTAGATTTTAAGTAAAACATTTTCCTTTTTATTTTAGCATCTTCTTTGTTGATTTATGTACCTTCGTTTATTAAGCATAGTTTTTAATTTACAACCAAAATAACCAGTATATCACGGACTTTTCATTTTTTAACAATTATAAAAATCTAAGCAATACAAACACACTATGTTACCCTGATATACAGATTCAAATTTCTTTTTAAAAATATAATGTTTTTCTAAATTAACAAAAAAATAACCAGTTAATGTACTAAGCTATTTTTGATGCCCCTCTATTCATCCTCCTTTCCAGCAGTCATCAGGTCCTATCCCAGGTAAAAGGGATTAAGTTCCTTGACTCCTAAAAATGGACCTACGGGCAGACCGTCTGAGTTTGGGGTAGATCGACCCCCGTGGTTCGTTGATCTTAAACCGGAACTCAGTGGTCAGTCCGACTGTACCTTGGAGGCACATTCAGACCTGCAACAGAAAGGTACGAGAGACCGCTCTGTTGAGTCCTTCCTTACAGCTCACGAGCTCTGGACGTAACACTTTCATGTTCATAAATGACCGTTTTTTATTTCATTATTTTAGATTTATGATTCCAAAAGCCATGAAGGGCCTGAGCGATGCGATGAGCTAATTAATTATGTCGTATGCGATTTCACTATTTATTCGAGTTCAGTTTATGTCAACAGCGTTTAAAATGAAGCCTCATTTACACTCTCCAGTTATAGGATTCATAAATTTTTGAACTTGAGTAATTCAAATGCAAATTCGACTTTAAAATTTGAGAGTAATAAGGCAGCAACGATAAAAAAAACTTTAATAATTAGTCTAAGACATTATGTAATTTCTGTACCTGACCCACACTCTAGTCTTAAGACGTAGACCTGTACATACCACGATCGAATATAGCACTCGCTGTATGATCTTCGGATAGAAGCATGCCCCTATTGGCTAATAATAAAAAAAAAAAACGCCAGACACCGATAGAGTAATTATCGCTAAGTACGGTCAAATTGAACTCAAAAGATCTGAAAGGATTAAACTCATCTAGGAAGAAAACCGTAATTATTTATATACCATATCGTGTGTTACTGAACTAGCATATGGATTAAGGGCCACTTCGGACCAAATTTAAATCGTCGATTAACTCACTCTTCGTCTCGTTTCTAAGGCAGGAGTAGTTAGAAAAGGACGCAAGAGTGAGATTAATCGACAGATTCAATTGCTCCAAAAGCCGAATCGATATGTGGCCTAAACAGAATTTACAATTATACTTAAAGTTGTTTTTTTCACTTAATATATACAATTTTATATAAAACTATAGAAGATATATTTTTTAAATAAACCAAATAAAAAGATTTAATGTAAAAAACTTGGCGGAAGAATAAAAATCAATTTACAGATCTCTCTAATATTATAACAGTATTATAACAATATATTAGAGACCATCTTATGATTATACTAAAAATTCTGAAAACTACTAAAAATACTATGTATCTACATATTTCACGTTTAAATACATAAATGAATTAATCGCTATGTGATTAAAATTATTTTTGAAATTATGTTTATAACTTTTTAAAATTCTTTTTTACTAATCTAATTAAATAAAATTTTTTGATTATGTAAATACAATATATCTTAGATCTCGACAATGTTGAAAGGGAACTGAAGGAAATCAATGGATATGATCTAAGTGGTTTAGATCTTTTAGACTTCAAATTCTTCTTCAGCGGCTGGTAAATATTACGGTCGTTATTGGCCAAGGGTTTTGGATTTGATTCTTGCAAAGTAATATCTTAACTTTTCCGAGATCTGATTCTTTAAGCTTGCGCTGATCATTAACGGTATCGGTATAGCACTCGGCAACAAGGTAAATCTATCGTACGAGGATTTACATCGGTGTCCTCTGGTCTGCAGAAGAATGTACAATTCCGTGTGAGGTGAACCATCGGAGATATTTTGTCACTAGAACGCGAATCATGTAATTGGGACCCAAACCAAGAACATTTGCTTCAAGGTTAATGGGATTTTGTCCTGATTACTTGGTTCTCGGTTAAACGTTCGGACGCTTGTCTGGCTATTTGTAAAGCGTAAACGAAGAAAGCCCTGCTGAAATGTATTGTGAATTTTCTTCGCCTCTGCCCTCTCCTTATCGTTTGATCGACGAATAATCGTGTTTTCTTGGGGTATCGAGAACTTTGGCGTATTGTATGAAGAAGAGTTCGACATCGGATTATTTACATTAAAGTCAGCGGTCCGTTTAAGGATTTTCATGCATAAACCACCACCGACAGTGACCATAGCTATTGTCGTTCCTCTTGTCCCATTCGTCCATACTGAACACGAGTAAAAAGATTTTATACATTTATATCAAAGCGAAGTTGCATATACAGGGTGTCCGAAACAAAGTGACTCAGACGGAAGGTACAGGTAGATAGGAGTAAACCGAGAAGAAAAGTCAAATACTATTTTTCAAAATTCGCAATATTAACGGAGTTATTAATTAATGAATATAAGTGAATGAGGGCGGTGCGTGCAGCGAGATAGATCAGTAGGAGGGCCGCGCGCTCTTTGATACACCGCGAGCTGGGCGGGCGGCGCGCGATGAGGGAGAATGGGTGTCTTAGATATTGTCAATATCCCCTTGTTATTGTTAATATCTAAGACACCCATTCTCCCTCACCGCGCGCCTCCCGCCCAGCTCGCGGTGTATCAAAGAGCGCGCGGCTCTCCAACCGACCTATCTCGCTGCACGCACCGCCCTCATTCACTTATATTATTATTAATAACTCCGTTAATATTGCGATTTTCGAAAAATAGTATTTGACTTTTCTTCTCGGTTTACTCCTATCTACCTGTCTGTACCTTCCGTCTGAGTCACTTTGTTTCGGACACCCTGTATATTTACATGTATATTGAAGGAATATTAAAGATATTATAAATGTGTATAAGGTATGTATCCGATATGCCTTCCGATATATGTGTGTATTACTTGTAAAACTATTTCCAAATTCATCTATATTATTGGATTGACCGGAAATTCATGCGAATGTTTTTAACAAAATTCAAATGCAAAACTTTGTATTAATTCTTGCTAAAAAGTATTCGCAGAGACTTTTCGGTCAACCCATAAAATAGATGAAAAAAAGACTTCCAATCAAAGAGAAAAACCTAATCTTATGTGCTTATATTCCAAAAGGCGGATATAGTTAAATAACATTTATTTTCGCAAAGAATGCATGTTCCAATATTTTAAAAACAATTTGTAAATACATTATTATTAATCTAATAAATTCATGTTGTTTTTTAAAAATTAAAAGTTACAAATATGTATATATATATTTTAATGTAAAGAATTACCTTAAGAGCAGATACAGGTTCCATAATCTTCACTGTATCCACATGATGCTTTCCATCATAAAATACGGACTCCATAACCCGCTGTGCTTACAGCTAACAAGGATAAACCGTTTTGCGGTACTGGTAAGCTCACTAGATCCAATATTACGCCAGGAATATTGATATACCACAATTTTGTACCCTGCGAGAAATTGAAAAAAAATTAATAAAAAATATTAATAAAAAATTATAATAAAACATCATCAAATTTCTTGTTTACTATATATAAGAAATTTTATACAAGTATACGTCGAGTGTACCCTTTTTGAAAATCCCATTAGAGTACCGTCCATAATGGCTACTGCTGCTCCTTCAGAAGAGAGAACGGATATAGCCACCGCTGGTGCGGGCAACGTTTCCCAAAGTTTCACAGGGCTTCCTCTCCTAATCGTTCCTATTCTTCCATCTCTTCCAATGACCATTATGCGACCATCACCCGTCCACAAACCGTAACTGGCAAACGCCACGGGTGGCCACTCCAGTTGATGTTTGTCCATAACTGAAAAAGCCCTGCGTGTGACAATAATTAAAAAATACACGTAAAAATACATATTGTCTTACTTATATAAATGTATTTTTTTTAAGTAGTGCAAAAGAAAAACACCTGGGATCAAGAACGAGAATTTCACCGCCCTCGGTTCCTAATATAAGACAACTGCTAGCAGGATCATTCCAGGAGTCTCTCCGAATGGTCGCAATCGCTGTTAGAGCATTCGCTTTCACGAGCGGCACTCTCCTATATTGTTCCGCGAAACTCAATCGCAAGTTGCTGTCCATTGAGAGAAATTTTAACGTACGGGAAGAGAGAACTGTCGCGCCGAGTTCTTTCAGTAAGAGTTCTAGATCATCCGCGAGCGTCAACACGTTTAACTCTTCATCCAAACCACATCTATGCCAAATCTGCGTTAAATAATCAAAGTACTATTCGCGCAACGATCTGAACATCACGTGCATACATTATAAAATTAACTTCACGGCTAAGATTTCATATTCTCACACACAGTTTCTATGTATTAATGAAACATATATACTTCTCGTTCTTTTGGGTGTGCCTCAATGTGGGGCAGACAGTACTTGAAATACGGTCTCATGTTTTTGAAAATATACACACTGTCGCCAGCACCTACAGCCACTACGGATGACCGAGGTTCTCCGTTTTCTGTATAAAAGCCAACTACACCGCAAGGAGGATCTATCATGTTATGTTCGCTTATTTGATCTCCTGCTTTATACACTCGTATCTAGAAACAAATAAGTTATATAATATAAGTATTCCTATATAATTTGTTAATATAAAAATTATTGAATTACAAAGTTTTATCTCTATGATTTAGAAAATAATGTTGTACACGCGTAAAATATTTTTTTATCAAAGAAACATTATCATTTTCCTCTTTATCTGTTTTCTTTCTATTTCTATCCTATTGTTTCTTTTCTTTTTAAATACTATATGTTATTGATAAATTGCAAAAAATTAATAACAACTGATTAATACACCAGCATAATTATGATAAGAAAGGGCACCTTTGTTAAATCGCTTCCAACTGGTCCCAGATCAGCACAGATGAGTCTAGCATCTCCGTCACCGCTAATGTCCAACATGTCAAGTCCACCTGGCAAGATAAATAAACCAGCGCTTGGTTCCCAAAGCGCTTCTAGCCAACGGCTTGTACCAAGTCCTCCAAGGGATTTGTGATCCGCTCTGGAAAAGATATTTGATGGAAATAAAATTAGCATGCAGTAAATGAGGATGACATAAAATTGTTGTACTTTTATGTACAGTATTTAAGATTATTGAATAACTAAATTTGTAAAATTTAATATATTTAATAAGTCGATTAAAGTCAAAAAATTTAAAAAGTCATAAAGTTTAAAAACTTTGGAAGTGATAAATTTCAATATATTGATAAATTAATAAATTTAAAATTTTACGTTTGAGTAGAATAAGATTACGGATATTATAAAATTCTAATTTTATATGATTTATATATTTCTGAACTTAAGGTATTTATAATAATATTTACCTTAAACCGTGCATGATTATAGTATTTAATAACTTTTATTTTCACGAACTTGTGTGTATCGCTGAATTATCGAATTACATATCAATTAAGTTTTTCATTTATAGTATAATACATGTAATATTAATTTACATACAAAGCACATATCTCAAATTATTTAAAATAAAGCCTGCTTAACTTTATTATGTGTCTCGTCGGTTTGATATTTGTGAACTCAAATGACGTTTCATTTCCATGGTTGACAGTAGACGCAAACATGGAAACCATGGAAACCGTGACGTAAACATTAATCGGGGGTGCAAGGAATTGAACAAATTGAATCAGTTTTGTATGGCGCGTGCTCCGTAGCAATAATTGCCATTGGACGGGAGAGATGGCAAATTAATTCAGTGCTCTTTATTACACATTGAATCTTTATTACAAACAATAATAAACATGTCAATACTCGAAATATTCGCTATCATTTTCTAATACTTTCTAATATATTTTCTAATACTCTTTTCCATCTATCCGGCAGCTAATAAATCTTCTTTAAAAAACAAGAAAGTATTATAAATAAAGAATTTCTTCCAAGGAAGAACCGAATTAATTTGCACACCTAATCGTTCTGATTCTTTCTCCCTTTTAGGGCCACTTCGACCAAATTGAATCGTCGATTAACTCACTCTTCGTCCTTTTCTAACTACCTGCCTTAGAAAGAGACGAAGAGTGAGTTAATCGACGATTAAATTTGGTCGAAGTGGCCCTTAATCCATCATGCTAGTTCAGTAACACACGATAGGTATAATAAATAAATACGGTTTCTCCTAGATGAGTTTAATCCTTTTCAGATCTTTTGAGCAATTTGACCGTACTTAGCGATAATTACTCTATCGGTGTCTGGCGTTTTTTTTTTTATTATTAGCCAATAGGCATGCTTCGATCCGAAGATCATACAGCGAGTGTCTATACCGATCGTGGTATGTACAGGTCACGTCTTAAGACTAGAGTGTGTCAGGTACAAACTTACATATGTCTTAGACTAATTATAATAGTTTTTTATCGGTTGCCTGCCTTATTACTCATTTTAAGTCGAATTTGCATTTGAATTACTCAAGTTCAAAATTATTGAATCCTATAACTGGAGAGTGTAAATGAGGCTTCATTTTAAACGCTGTTGACATAAACTGAACTTCGAATAAATAGTGAAATCGCATACGACATATAATTAGCTCATCGCATCGCTCAGCCTTACATGGCTTTGAATCATAAAATCTAAAATAATGAAATAAAAAACGGTACATATGAACATGAAAGTGTTACGTCCAGAGCTCCGTGAGCTCGAAGGAAGGACTCAACAGAGCGGCTCTCGTACCCTGTTGCACTGAGGCCCCAAGGTACGAGTCGGACTGACCACTGAGTTCCGGTTTAAGATCAACGACCACGGGGGTCGATCTTACCCCAAACTCAGAACGGTCTGCCCGTAGGTCCCTTTTTAGGTCAAGGAACTTAATCCCTTTTACCTGGGATAGGACCTGTATGACCTGCTGGAAAGGAGGATGAATAGAGGGCATTCAAATAGCTTAGTACACGGTTATTTTTGTTAAGTTAGAAAAACATTATATTTTTAAAGAAATTTGAATCTGTATACAGGGTAACATAGTGTGTTTGTATTGCTTTAGATTTTTATAATTGTAAAAAATGAAAAGTCGTGATATAACGGTTATTTGGTTGGTAAATTAAAACTATCTAATAAACGAAGGTAACATAATCAACAACGAAGATGCTAAAAAAAAGGAAAATGTTTTACTTAAAATCTAAATTTACTTTCCAAGTAAATTCTATTTCTAAAAACCATAAACCGAAGTGAGAACAGCTCAACCAATATAACAATAAATAAATGAAAACTGTTGAGAGCGATCTATTTCTAAGTTAAATATTAATCATTACTTAAAAAGTATCGGCGCAAAAGGGAAGTAGGGAACAGGATAGGATAAAGGTGTCCCCTGACTATGAGCGGTATCCCGACGGCTGGGTTTGTGTGCCGAAGGGCGGCCCTGAGTGAGGGGATGGGAAAGAAATCGAGGTCTATGACGAGGGCATCAGGTGGAAGAGGGTATGTGATTTGCGGAAAGATGTGAAGGAACCGTTCACCAAGAACTGCTAGTGAACGGCGGACGAAGCCTAATATTATATCCTCGTCCACTGGGGGTGATGGAGATGGAGGAGGGAATCTTGGGATCTCTTCAAAATCACCAAGTTGGACTGGTGAGTAGTGACGAGAGGACGGAACTGGGGAAATAGAGGGAGAGTAACGAGGAGAGCTAGGCGGTGACGCTTGGAGGGATGCTCGTGATGAAGATTCGGATAGAGAGAAATAGCAGGAAGGTGGCGGTGTAAGAGAAGGAGGAGGGGATATTATGAAAGAGAAACGCTCGAAGGAGTTGAGGGTCGGGAAAAGAAGCGTGATGAAGAGGAGGAAGAGGAAGAAGACGAAGAAACAGGAAACGGAGAAGGTGATCGGGGTAGAGGTTCCAAAATCTGAACGGAGGAGGATGGCGATCCCCGATGGGAAGGGGAAGAAATTATTTGAACGGAAGAGGAGGAGGAAGGAGGCCGAGGAGGACCTAAACCACGACTGACGAGTTAGTAGATGCCGCAGAGAGGGGCCGCGAAATGGTGTCGTTCGCGATCTTTTTGCGGGGAGGTTCCGCCGCTGGATGGCCCCCAGACCACGACCCTTGATCAGTATTTGACGGTCCCGCAGAGGGAGACGCACTCCAGGATCTTTTGGGAGCCACTTAAAAAGGGGCAAACGGAAATAAATTAAGGAGAAACGGATAGAAAAGGATAGAAGAGGCTAGAAGTGGAAAATGAAAAATAGAGTTGTCGGTAATGAATAGACAAACAGCGTAAAAAGGAAAGAAGGGAAAAGAGAAAAAGTAGCCATGGAAGATTCGCTTACTTGTTTGCAGGATTCCTGTTGCGAACTAGATCAATGAAATGCTGGTTGATCAGGAAGTTTCTGTCTCGTGTAGGTCCTCAGGACAGTGACCAATATTTGCAACTGAACGACACTTGGTGCTAGGCACTGAACTTCCGCACAACACCAAGATGAACGTTTGAGACAAATGGTTATGAGCGTGAACAGAAATGAAAGAAGCTTCGTTCACGAAGACGGACAGAATCAAAAAGCTATCCTTCGGGGTGGTCATCGCCTTTTTATAGGACAGGAATAGTGTGGAAGAGGGGTAGCTTTTCCGGGAACTGCTTTTCGGGGAACCACCTTTCGGGGACCGTTCGTTAATTAATTGCAAATATCGACAGTCGGTCTATGAGGCGATAAACCGTTCGCAGATGGTTTTCTTAAGCCGGAAACTTCCTGATCAAAGTCTCGCACCGGTACACGTGTGGCCGGACTCGCGGCTCCTGTGAGGTATTTACCCGGGGATGATCCGGCACAGCTGTATCATTCTCTTCCAGGAAGAGTGATACACCGCGAGCCTACAGTCACGCGTGACCGAATTTCTTGCGACACGGCTTATTGTCTTTTAATACAAAAATGATCATTAGAGATCAAAGGGTTTGATATCGCGATCTAATAACGCGCCTGCCCGGACACGTGTGTCAAAACCAGCGGCTCCTGTGAGGGTATTTCCTCGGAGATGATCCGACGCAGCTGTATCATCGTTTTTTTAATCCCTCACTGGGGCCCTACTGATCACACGCGACCGGATCGACGCGTCGCGCCACATTGTCCGATAATGAGAAAAAGAAAGAAAAAGAAAAAAAAGATATCGCTATATTTCTTGGAAGCAAGGAACCGTGCAGTCTCTGGACGTAACAACGTATATTACAAACAATATATACTGACATACACTTATATAATTTTGTGCATGGAATACCACATATATTAAACCATTTATATTATATGCATTATATCAGCAAGATACCGAGACGGGCTGCTCGTTACGGCCAAGCGGGGGAAGACCCTTGCCGCCGAATGCACCCCGGTCTGGGCGGACCGGGACCAGCTTAGCAGAGATCAACAGCATAAAGCGACAGAAAGAGTCGGCAGGATTTGCAACGAGTCGAGAAGAATTTCCAAAGAAGGATGCCAAGAGGATATGATATCGATAAGCCAAGGAAGCAAGGCAGCCGGTGATCTACCGATACTGTGCGTCAGGTGCGCGGATCGGTGCGCGAATTGGTGAGGCCGTCCCAGCGCGCTCCGCGGATCGACACTATGAACCCAGCTGCGAGCGAAGACGGAGCGAGGAGGCCCAGAAGACTAACGAGAGACGAACTAATTGTAAGATTTTTATTGTTTTATCTCCACTCGGCGACTTTCGTAGATCGTGGTACCGGGTAAGACGGCACCTCGGGGCCCCGGTAGCTTATTATCGGGACACCATCTGCAATCGGTAGACCATCACTTGCTTTCTTTTGTTTGAATCCTACCGAAAGCGCTCGTCGGCCCCGGATACCGTGATCATTCCGCTCAAGGTTTAGCCGGCTCTAGTCAATTGTAACGGATAATCATTGTCGTAATTTGCGCATTTAACTGATTTTTGAGTAATAGCAAGTATCGGGAAGTCAACCGTTAGACTCATTGCCGGATTGTATTAATAAAGGGGAGTACGGGGTTGAGCGACGCTGCAAGACTCCGCGAGATTTCGACGCCGCTCGGTTGTGTACGGCGATCGTTTCTCCATAAGAATTCGTATAGCGAATTTGCGGTAATCTCCAATTCTCTCCCGATTACCGTGGGATCCCGTCCGATACCATATCAGTCCGATCGAGACACGACGCGTTAAGGAATATCGATGTTCCGGAAATTACTGTTGTAATTTGTAATGTAACCGATTATCCATCGAATATATATATTTTCTTTTATTATTGTTAATTGTAATTGATCTCTGTTTCCCTCTACTGCGACTTGGCTCCTCTCCAGAGCTCTCATGATATCAGATCCCCTCCCCCCTGTCGCAGACTAGCCGAGCTACCGTGATTAACATGAGTAACTGATGGTGCGACTAATCGCTCATTAATTCCGGATTTAGAAGAGCTACCGCTTTGATATCGAGTGTTACCGCTCGCGGATCTTATCGCGTATATTCGCTCCGTAGATATTAATTGCACGCCACTCCTCACGATTGCGACGGACCGTGAGCTGGAGCGTCACAGAAAATTTTGGCGCCCAACGTGGGCCGCCGCCGTCGAGAAAGATCGATAGTCACAGAGATTAATCTGGAGAGGAACAATCGTAGAGAGTGCTATTGAATTTCACTTCGTGTTATTGTCGATTTCGTTGCCTTTTTTTCGTTGTCTGCTTCATCCATTTCGTTTCAGTGTCCCCCTTTGTAATTTTATTTGCCGATTGATGAGATTTTGTAGTATCTTGTGTTTGCTCCTTAGTTTGCGCACTTACCGAGCCGTTACCGAATTGAATGGCTCGGAGGGGGCTTGGAATTTTGGTGCCTCGCGTATCTACCACATGCGGTTGTCGACTGACGCGTACTTAGCCTGATTGACCGCGTTTCTTTTTTTGTGTACGCGACCCGCCAAAGGCCGTATTGTTATTCTCGCGCTTCGCGACTCGATTTCGTTTGCCCCCGAATTATTATTATCGAAGGAATTCAGCTATTATCGCCGTAGACGCCACGCCGCTCCGAAAAAGGACAAGGGGAAGAAGAAGCGCGCCAGGCCGGAAATACCGACGCGACCGCTAACGTTACCGCGGCGAGTACGCGCGTTTAAGGTTGACGATTTGGTGCTTAAACGGCAGCGTGTGTTGTCGTCGGCGGCACAGAATTTCGCAGCGAAACTGGCACCGAAGTTCCAGGGCCCCTTCCGGGATCTCGCCCGTTATTTACAAATTAGAAGGCTTGGGAGAGTCATTCGCGGGGAAGATTTATATACAAGAACTTAAACCCTGTCACCCTTCTATTTCCGATCATTAGAGATACCAAAAATGAAGAACCACGAGACCAGGAGGAGGTTGAGGCGACAATTTAGGCACCGCCATCGTTCTCTGTGGCAGTTCATCAACGCTACTGATGAAGGGTTTTGGCGAGACCCGCAGGAGGTCGCCCTTGGGATACGCACCGCCTTCCCTCCTAGCAGGATCGAAGTGAGAGACGCGATGACCCAAACCGACGGGCTAGTCGAAGCTGCCACTCGGACAGACGACCCTCCACCAGAGGACTCCGTCCCGCCAACTGGACCCTGTCACGATTTTGCCATGGGGGAGCGCGCCACGGCGGACCCTATAAGGGAGCAACTAGTGCCAGCGGAACCACCCGGAACCCTACAGCATCGTCCGGATGTTGGAATTGCACGGGCGATCACCGGTACGTCAACTGCCGCTCCGAGAATGCATTCCTTTTGTTACGGGTGTGGGGAGCGGCAGGTGACGTTAAGAAACTGTCCGAGGTATGGACCGTTTTTACCAACGCACTTCACCCTACCGCGCACCACGAGGCCCACGGGACGGACGTCGGGGGCCACCATCCCCCGATAGAACAGAGGACCTATTCAACAGATCCGATCGGAGACCCGACGCGATTGAGGAAACTTTAACATCTTACTACCCTATATATATTTTTTTGTTTTTGTTCTTTGTTTATTTTGTTTGCTTATTTTATTTGCTCCATTGTTATTTTGTTTCGATATCGAACTCCTGATGTGGTTCCCGTTTCTTTTCATTATTTCGTTTTATTTGCGTTTCTTTTCTTTTCTTTTTCTTTGTTTGCTCCTTACTTTCTCTCCCTTTTGCATAGAATGGAGTTTTGTGTAAGATGCGTTGGTAAGATGTATTTTTCCGTTTCGTTTTGGACCAAGCATCCTCCTATGAAATAAACTAGCAGTCGTATTGAAACCTTCAGTCTTGTCTTGGTTTGACCCTCCATCCCTGTCGGAGTAGCCGTAGACGTCCCGCTGTCGCTGACTAGCCGAGCTACCGTATTAAGTAACGTTCGTGAGTAATTGGTTGTGCGACTAATCGCACCTAGCACCCATTAATTCCGGATTTAGAAGACGAAGAGCTACCGCTTCGATGCCGAGTGTTACCGCTCGCGGGTCGGTTTATTGGTATATTCGCCCTGTAGATATTAATTGCACGCTACCCCCACAATTGAGGCGGATCGTGGGCTAGGGCGTCGTACTGTGTGCATAGGTATGTGTATGTGCGTTGTGTATACTTATACTTTATTTACCATCAATGATCCCATCAATGATACCATGAAATGTATAATTTATCGTATGCTGTTAATAAATAATAATTTACGAAGTATATTCTTATGTGTATGAAAGCCTGTGAGACATATAGGAGAGATTCGCTTTCAATATTATATAATTCAGAGAAAATCTTAATATTTATATATATATCGCTAAACTTTAGAATGACGTATTCGCAAACTACTTAAATATACATTGATCGCATTCGTACAATACATTGGTGACCAATAAATTCACATAGATAATTAAGTGTATGTATATTTACTAAAGCGATCATGTCAATACGCGAAGCGTCGAGATCTGGATTTATGAAGTTTATTTCAGAAGATGAGAATAATTTATCTTAAATTTTCTATCCAACTTATCTACGATTTAAATACTAGTCTCCTCCGCATGTGTATATGTATATATCATTGCCGACGATTTTGCCATTCTTAACAACAATTTTACAAATTTTTTTGCATTAGATTTTTCAAGACTTTGTAAAACAGCTAGTAACGATATATGTGTATTTTTCTACGTACATTTGTATTAGAAATATATTTTGAGAAAGATGGTATAATAATACTGTCTCTAATAATAATTTTACTCGTATGTAAGTGACGATCTTCTTTACTGAATCATATGAAATCGTATGGTCGTAAATGAGAAAAATAAGTGTTTTTTTTATACATTCGAACGTTTCAACATTCATGTTATTGTTTTGCATAATAACCATAAAACGTTTAGTTTGGTGAAATTTTCGGCGAATATAATATAGTTATCAAGGTGCTGATAGAGAGTTCAATGAGAAATTTTATGAAAAATCATTCTCTTTATATCTGAGAAACAAGGTATGCAGATATAAAAAAAAGAATAAAACGAAAGATCACGGCGATTTGAAATTTACATACAGCGCAACGATTTACTTTTATATTTAATTTAATTTATATTTAATTTTATATTTAGTTTTATATTTAATTTTATATTTAGAATAATTCGTAAGCGACTAAAAGTTTGTCTCTTTTTAATTACGATAATTTTATCTATTAATATAATAATACTATTATCGTAATCACATGAAAACATTCAAAATAACATCGATAAAAACGAATATGGTTGATAAGGACTACACAGAAAGAATTGCATCCGAAGTATAATTGATACCGCTGTATAATTCGGCTTTTCTAATGACATACAGTTTGGCGGTTTTGCGCATTAATTTGTTTGTTTTAAGCTTAACGTCGATAAGTACGCAGTACTGCGTTGCAGTTTTTGTAAATGTTTTTTTGTTTTAATATGTACACACATCATACGTTGTTAACGTTGCTACTTGCACGTGTATTCCTCGGTACGTTCCATACACGTCTCACAGTGTACGCGACAACACCAGTGAAATTTGCATCTGCACTGCCACGTTCTTGTAAATTGGTGCGTGTTGTAGCCACGACCGCAACACATTAAGTCACATCCATCGGTTCCTAAAGAAGTAAATAATATTGTCTCAAAGAAAAACATCTAAAAACATCATCTATATAAATTATTTTATCATTTAATTCTTTGAGTACCAAAAAGCGTGATTGCATTTCTACTAAATGACGATAATTGATAAGTAAAGATAAGATTTAATACGTTACACAAACATGTACAGTTATTTTTATTTATTCCTTATAAAAATAAAAGAGCATTAATTTAATCGTAGCTAATTAAATTCTGACATGATAGAAATTGAGTGCATCAAAAGATCATTATCGAGATGTAATTACAATGCAAATAATTTGTCTAACAATAAGAGAAACGTATTATAAATTTGAAAGATTAATGCTATGATTCAGTATTCATATATGTAATGTTTATAACATATATGCAGTTGATGTAAGCAGAAAGCACGAAAACTATACATTTTAAATATCCAGAGATCATTAAACTTATAAGCATTAAATTTAGTGCTCACTTTTCGTACGCATCTTCAAATTCTTTGGATACACAAATGATTAAGGACCTGACTAAACATTAGGGGATTAGAGTATAACAGAATTATTTACTTTTAGTATGTAAAATTTTCTTGGTACACAATAATTATTACAAGTCTATAATAAGTATAACGAAAAGATAGAAATAAAAA
>NC_039509.1:21570-39095 GCF_003672135.1 Ooceraea biroi
GCACACGACCCAACTTCTGAAGATAGTAACAAACCACAACGATTTCGATATTTCATTGGTTGCTAAAGATTCGCAAGGTCTAATGCTACTTTGACAATCTAGGAGAGTGCGTCAGAGCTTCCAACATAGAGTAGAATCAAGATCCAACTTGGAAACAACGACAGGTATAGCTGAAGAAATATTGTCAAATGAATCTCCTTCCACAAACAAACTTGAATTCCACCACTACATCTGAAAGAGCTAAGGAAAAAATTGTGACTGAGTCTATAAGCTCAACAGAAGTATCTGAGACCTCTGTTGAACAAATTACAGAAAACAAAGCAAGTACTGAACCTGCAAGTACAGAAGCAAGCTCTTCAATGTAGAAATCATCTGAAAAATGTGATATATGCAAAGATTCGTAACTTGAATGTATAAATTCATTGCATTCTACGTATTGACAATTATGTTAATAATGATAGAATTTTGATATGTAAAAATGTGCCTTACTGCAATTGTAAATACTATTGGGAATTATACAAAAAATAAATTTGGTATCATTTATTATATGTATCGTTCTCTTTTTAACATCGTCTACATTTAAATTGCTGAAAACACTGCGTTAAATCGTAGGTTATTTTATACCTCTCAACGTGTAATCATATAAAGTTCCTTATCAAATAATTTTCTAATATAATAAATAATTCAAGGAATTTTGATTTTGCAAAATAGTTGAGCACTTTATAACCACAAATGTTTAAAATCTTATCAAATTGTCAAGAAGCTAGGTTAAAATGATGTCTGTCACTCACCTTGCGAGCACCCAGGGACGTTTCGGATGAAAGGACAATCCCTTCACTCGAGCAGATTTCGTCTCGAACTTCGTCAACATCTTTTTCTCAAGTAATTAACATGAAACGATTAATTAAACATCACCCTCTCGAAAATCTTCAAACTTGACACGATGGGAGACACGTCACTATATCACGAACGATACGAAACATAGACGGTTCACACTTCACTCATCTGACATTTCCTATAGTGAATTTCTAGTTATAAAATTCTATTTTATAAAAATTACTAATGCAATATTCGTGTACATTTGATTGGTTGTTCATTCCGTGACTTGACCATTGACCAAAGCAATACGAGACACGTTGCATGACTTGCACCGCGGTACATTCTGACTGGCTGACAGCTCACACATGCGCAATGATTGAACAAACATTTGTCGTCTGGTACGTCTAACCTTGGTCGCCAATGTGGCTAAAGACATTTCAAATGAGATTATTTGTGAGGCAATCATGATATAAGATAGAATAATCGTTTGAGGGACTTTTGAGAGACATTTGTGTTCCTCGCACTTTGAGAGTAACGAAGTCATTCTGTTATCTACACTTTTAACAGTCATTTATTTATCCAGTTGTCTCGTCGATACGAATAGCCGGCGCGATATAATGCGAGTGCCGACTAGTATTGTTATTTTTACCTTTTCAATAATATTATCAATTTGCATGAACAGCATTCAGTGTAAGAAAGGGAAAGAAGACAAGGAAGAAGTGAAATCTCAAACGTTTCCACCTTGCGCAGCATGTAGGGTACTTACCAACAGTTTCAAAAAGGTAAATATTTTTTATATTATAATTTTAGAAGTATTTAATAATATTTATATGTTAAAGTCTTTCTACATTAAAGTTCCTAAAATAAAAATAAGTATTTTTTATTATTATAAATAATTACGTTTTACATTATATAATTTTAAATCACATGTGTTACAAAAATTTCATAGGTCATAATTCTTTTACAGGGTTTAGAAAAAACGAGTCGTGGAAAGTTCGAAGGTGGTGATAGCGCTTGGGAAGAAGATAAACTGGGTTCATACTCCAAAAGCGAGATACGCTTGATCGAGATACAGGAGAACTTGTGCAAAGAAGTTGAGCACGGTGAAACGCAATGTCATTCCTTAGCTGAAGAATTGGAGGCGCCAATAGAAGAATGGTGGTTTAAATATCAAGACATTTATCCAGATATATACGATTATATCTGCATAGAAAGAACGAAACACTGCTGTCCGAAGGAGCATTATGGCTCAGATTGCATGCCATGTCCAGGGTATCCGGATAATGTCTGCAGCAACAACGGCAAATGCAAAGGAGCTGGCACGAGAAAGGGCAACGGCAGTTGCCTCTGCGACAAAGGATACGTCGACGATATCTGCTCGCAGTGTGCTCCAGGATACTATGAGTCTTACAAGAACGAGAATACCCTGCTGTGTTCTGCATGCCACATGGCCTGTGAGGGACCTTGCAAAGACGCCGGGCCAAGCAATTGCGAGAAGTGTGCGACTGGATGGTACATGGTTGAAGGCCAAGGTTGCTTCGACATCGATGAGTGTTTGAAGAGCGACAATGTCTGTGCTAGCAATCAGTTTTGTGTTAACAAAGAGGGAAGCTACACTTGTTTAGGTACATATATATTATATATTTTTAATAATTTAGGTAATTTTTGTAATAATAAATTTTAAGTGTACTGAAATAAAAAATTGGTGATTTTTTCAGCTTGTGATAAGGCTTGCGATGGTTGTAATGGTGATGGGCCGGACATGTGTACTAAATGTGCTGAGGGATATACTGAAAAGGATAACTTATGCATAAGTTAGTAACATAAATAAAATAATATTAATAAATATTGGATATTATATAATTTAATTTAATTTATACACATAATTTATGTTCCTTGCAGATACAGATCTCTTTGGTCGCAAGAAACAGGAAAATTTGGCACGATATATGACGTACGTGGGACTCTGCGTGGCGACCTGTATCATTTTACAGCGCAATATTTACGCAGCGAGTGTTATTGGCTTATTAGTCGCGTTATATATATCCATTTCGGAGTATATGATCGCGAATAGCAACGTCCAGGATACTACAGCGAATATGGACATTTTAAAAGCAGTTTAAGTAAAAATCTACAACAATTTAGATAATTCGCCTCGAATCATTACAGTTTTGTGTTGTGTTTATGAGGCATTAGTGCCAATTGTATAAAATAGGTCATATT
Organism: Ooceraea biroi; assembly: GCF_003672135.1. Classification (NCBI taxonomy): domain Eukaryota; kingdom Metazoa; phylum Arthropoda; class Insecta; order Hymenoptera; family Formicidae; genus Ooceraea; species Ooceraea biroi. Next base: position 24,613 of record NC_039509.1, read on the forward strand.
GAAATTAATATGAAGTTAATATCATGATATCACGAAATTCAAGAAAATGCAGAAATTTTATTTATTTTTGTGTTGATAATGTCGTTTATCAACATATAAGTAAAAATTATATAAATAAAAATTTATATAAGTAAAAATTTTATTAATTATTAATATATTTATGTCTTCATATGTTTAGTGCAGTTTTTTATATTTTTATGCTTGATATATTTGCACAATTATTTAATATTTATGTACTGAAATATTTAAAAAATGTAGGCTGTTTTTTCTAATATTTCTTATTTGCCGAATGTACTACAAAGTCAGTTTCACATATATTCCTATTATTTCTGTATGAGATACATGACAGTAAATATTAATCTAAAACATATGAATGAAATGATAAGAAAAATATATTATAGATTTGAAATAAGTGCATTTTTGAAATACATATAACATATATTACCTAAACATTTTTATATTTTTAGAAGCAACTTTCTAACAAGTATGTGTATAATGTTTTTATAAAAACACTATAATATGAGATTAGTTTCAACAAAAAATATGGAAATGTATGAATAATAAATATTCAATACAAATTTATATTTAATGTATTCTATATTATTTTATTTGATTATTAATAGAATATTATAGAATTTATATCTGATTATGTGAAATAGAGAATTGTAGTATATATAAATAATAGAAAATAAATAAGTATAGAGGAAATAAAAAGGAAATACAGTATTTATAAAACAAATTTAGAAGTTTTTTTTAAAAAAATTGAATGCCTACATATAAATATATACATATAATATACGTGTAATGTATGCGCGTATCTCATTACATACATATATAATTATAATATACATTCAAATCTATGTAAAATAAAAATATTTGATAGTATTGCCAAATATATAAATATAAATAAAATTTATTTTTATTATACGTTAATATACGTTAATTTTATAATATATACTTTTTATTATTCAATAAAACTAGGTCACAATAAATTAAGAAAATATATGTTACCAATTTGTGAAATAAACCTCTAAAAGTCTCATATGTATATAATATAATATGTAAGAAATACTGCATTTTTATTTTGATGTTTGCCAATACGTAAATGGTTGCAACAAAATCCTAATTGGAACATGAAAGCTATATAGACATAGAATCCTAGTAAAAGCCACTTTCTGACGCTAGATGGAGTATACTAGAAGTATTCTCTCGTAAGTAATTGTAGCATGTTGCTGTTATATCTTTGGTAAAATTTTCCTTAATTTTTAGGCGTTATAATTTTTCTTATCCTATAATTGGTTGAGCGTTTTAAAACGCGGGACCCCGGGAAGGAGGGGTAATTCTTGAAAAACAAATTCGATTAAAATATAGGTTTAATCAGTGATGCCAGAAAATTGAATTCTTGAAAATTATATTCTTTAAATTGCACATTCTTGATGTTTATGTACAGTTATCCGTATATTCGTTAAAAACCTTTCAAAAACTGTTGCAAAAGCGATGTCAAGCACACACACTTGTTGTTGGTTTTATGGATAAAACATATACAGTGTATGTTAATAACAAATTCCTGAGATTATGTGTAGTGAAAAATTATAATACTGCCTCCCTTCGTCAGAAAATTGAGAAAAATAACTTTTATAAGAAAAACGTTTGAAATTAATTAATTAGATATTCGTTTCACAATATATGAATATGTGAAAAATTTCTGTTCTCATCACTAGATGGCTAAACTTAAAAGTAGGCTCTTGTAGTTAAAATTGTATACAGTTTCTTTATACATATATGAGTGTCATTTTAATTATTTATATCAAACATTTTATATCCATATTATGGTTTTTTGCAGTTGTGATTAATTGCCATGAAGTTAATGCCAAAAGTAAAATATTTTCTTTAGGAAAGTGGAAGAAGTTACGTTTTCTAATATCCTGTTTTTCTAAAAATAGAGAACTTTCTTATTGTTAGAGTCTCCCGATAGATGGCCATAAAGATGAATAATTTCTCGTGGACTAAGTTTTACTGTCTCTTTATATATCACATTAGAGTTAAATATTTTATAAGCAATACTGTATACAATATCCACACTTTTTTGAGGTAACAAAAATCGTTTAACTCGCTAACATTATTCTAAAATTAATTATTTCTCATTATAAGCTGTAACTTATAATGGTAAGTAACTAAAGCGTCAAAAAATATTAGAAATTATTAATTATAAGATTATTTATAGCATTAATTATAGCACACACAATACCGTTATATTGTATACATTACATAATATTATATACGTTATATACTTATATTAATATATGTTATTATTACACCTGGATTATCCACTGCAATATGTGGAAATTGCATTAGACATGGATTCAGCACTTAAAAATAATAAAACAGTTCATGTAAACATACAGCTTATCTGTTCTTATTTTCAAGTTATAGCGAGTTTATCTTCTAACGATCTGTATCTATTTATCTTCACAGTCACGTTCGAAACAATCACCAGCATCTCAATGCAAGCCTGTAGACGTTTGTGTCATTAATTTTCTTTACTCTGTTTATACATTCAAGTATTACTCAGATTTCGTAAAAACCTTGTTTAATTCTCTCGCAACGCGTTTCAATATTCTCAATGAACATTCTGCAGACGATAGATCTCAAATGACCTGACCACTGAAAATCCAATTCAAGTCAGGCGAGTGATCAGGCCAGGCAACAGCACTTCTACAAACCATCCATTCACCAGAAAAAATCCGTCGTTCAAAATTTGTCTCGCTCTCGTCTGAAATACGACGAAACAGCATTGCACAAAAACCACATGCAGCGCACGACGTCCGATGAAACTTATATATATAATTTCTGATACTAGATGGCGGTATACTATAGCATTCTCGCAAGTAATTTTAGTTATTCTTTCTATTTATTCGGTAAGATTCAACCTTTCATCTATCAAACAGTTTTATATCTAACTTTTTGGACGTCAAATGACTTTTTTGTTACATAATAAAAATCTAAAATGAAATCTCTCTATTATCATATATATACATACATGTATAATGTACTTAAAATAATTAATTGAGTACTAACATGTAACTATTCAATTGTTGTGTATCATTTTATCTAACCTCTGATATACATTAACATACATTGTTATATTGTGCTCCATTCTTGAACGACTTCACAAGTAAAACTCCAACAGACTTTTCGAGCAAACAATCAAGCCGGCTAACAGCACCTCCACACACTATCCACCCATCAGAAAAAAACCCGTCGTTCAAAATTCGTCTCGCTTTCGTCTAAAACACGGCAAACAGCCTGTACAAAACCACACGCCGCGCACGACGTCCGACGAAACTTCCTCCAACAGCGGATTCAACCACGTGCTCAGGAAACTCACACGAGCTTCTCCCGCCAACTCCCAGCGGGAAAATACACCCGATCAAATCGCCGCGCATTATTCCGCCGCGTAAATCAGATAACAATTATTCCATCGTATTTATACGCACACGGCAGTCGAGAGTCGTCGGCCAAGACTTTACAAGTAACGCGAGACCTCGCGTCATCGTCCATTCGTCAAATCGTTCACGCCGCGTGACGAACAAGCAGCAGCACCTCCTCGAGCCATCCGCTCACCATGAAGATCCCTCGCGCAGGAATCGCCTCGCCCTCGTGCGAAGCGGCGGGCAGCGTCGGGCGAAGGCCACGTGCGGCCACGACGTCCAACGAAACTTGCTCCAAGAGCGTTCAACCGCGTGCCCAGGAAGTTCAGGTAGGACTCTCCCGCCAATCCGCCAGCGAAAAATACCCCCGATCGAATCACGCGCACTATTCCCGCCGCACCTTCGCGCTGCAAGACCGTCGCCGGGTCTCGATTGAACACCCGCACGCGGGTGTCGTCAGCCCGATGATGATGATGATGCCGTGCGAGCTCATGACCGTCCCCGGCAGCTCCGGCTTCGTCGGTAGACCGTACGCAGGATGGAAGCTCCTGGGTCTCGGCTGCATCCGCAGAGACCGACTGCGAGGCGTACTCCGGGACAGGCGGCTTCAGCGAGTCCTGGTGCTCGCTGGTCGTACGAGCGATACCTGCGCTCGTGAAATTCTTCATGCAGGTATGCGAGGGTTCTCGGTGTCGTTGATCTTCAGGTGTCTTCTTGGTCTTCGGTTGCTCCGGTGCGGTTGCGGAGCTGCTTCTTGATGTAGACGGGGCTTCCGTTAGGTGCGGCGGTAGCTGAGATTCTTTGCCGGGTGAAGCAGCGTCTCGTGGATGTTTACCTAGCCTCTGAGGTGTCTGTTGCTTGGCGGATGTCTACTGGCAGCGGCTCTGCGTACAGATGCCTTGCGGCGATTGCATTGCAGGAGCAGGAGTGTATATTAGGTGCATGTTTGATTTTTTGATTTGAGTAAATTTTTATTGGCACTTTGAGTACGATGTATACATATGTATGTATACATTAATGCAGTTGTTAAAACAAATTCGTAACAACGAACAAAAGTTTAATATAAATATATATATACATATAATATATTAATTTGTTAAATCAATGTGTGTATTATGTTTAAAAATATTTGTTATATTTATACAATTACTGCACAAATTATTGCAATATAGAAATAAGAAAACTATACATCCTGGTTAGAAGAGAAAAATGTAAATTTTAACAAATATGAATTTATAACGTATTTTGAAAATTGACAATACTAGCTATTATGGTAAGGGCTAGTCAAACAGCTTTCTTTGATTTAACGCTAGATAGCTAAATGTGGGAATAGATTCTCCTAGTTCAAAATCGTATATTCCTTTTTATATATTTCATCTTTATATACATATACATATTTTATATATAAGTAATGCTCCCTATTTTTGGAGCTAATGTTTAGTTCGAAAAGTGTAATCTGTTTCAAAAGTTAATTTATTTATTATTTATACGTAATAGAATGATTCGTTTCTAAAACTGATCAACATTTTTTTAGCGATAAAAATTAGAGATTTTTATTAAAAGTATGAAAGGAAATTCAGAAAAAGTATTTATATACAATATTTTAAGTAATATTGTATATTTTATTTTTGCATATTATGATGAAGTCTATATGTTTTTTCTAATAGTTTCTATAAAATACACACTGTAAACTTATAAGAAAAGATACGAATTGTAAATTCTTGTTCACATCACTAGATGGAGACGTCCTGTACTATTTTCTCGTATTAAATATGACGTCTCTTTACTATATCTTCGCGATATATCCACTATAATCTTATCAAATAGGTTATATCCAATACACATTTTTTGAATACTTTTCACGTTATCACATTACGTATCGCAAATCTAAATATAAAAGTTTTCCTTTTTTCAGAAAAAATGATAGCGATGTAGTATCACATGTAAATGTAACTATCGAGCAAGTAAAAGCTGTGATAGTAAATAATATACATTAAATAAAATGTGCGATGTAACTCTATTTTAGTATTGTGTGTGTGTGTGTGTGTGTGTGTGTGTGTGTGTGTGTCAAGTTTAGGTAATTCTTTTAATTATCCACACAAAAAGTATGTAAGAAACATGCATATAAAATATATGAGAAATATTTTAAGTAATGTTTTACATTTTTTTTGTATATTTTGACAAATTTTACATGTCTTTTCTGATGTTTTCTGAAGTAATATACGTAAGATCTCATAAAAGAAGACAGACAAGATGATTGTTGTTCACGTCACTAGATGGAGATGTCCTATACTATTTTCTCGTACTAAATATAACGTATTTTTTCTATATCTTTGTGATATGTCCATTATAATTTTATCAAACAGGTTTATATTCGATATACAATTTTTAGAAGTTTTTCTGAAAATTAAATTGCTTATTGTAAAATCCAAAAATAACCAATTTTTTCACATAGGAAAAGTGACAATATATTAGATATTTGCAAAAGTTTTAGTATTTTCTTCAGTGCACTGATATTATTATTTAAACTTCAAATAAATTCTTGCTTTTTTACATTGTCATGACAAAGTTTGCACAATGTTTCTCCACAGTGTTTCATACTAGTCGATGAATGTTCATAATTTCCTCTTTGTTAAAAAATTTTTTTGCTATTTAAAATGTAATTTTATATATGTAATTTTTTTATTATTATTTTAAATTAGTACAGTTATTATGATAAAATCTTTACCAAATAAAAAATTTAATAAACGTATAAAAATACACTACATTAATTTGTTAAATTGATATCTATTACATTTAAATATCATATTTATGAAATTAATGCACAAACATTATTGCAATATAGAAATAAAAAAATAGATATCTCGATTACAAGAGAAAAATGTAAATTGTAACAAATTCGAGTTACAACATATTCTGGCAACATTAAACTATACTGATTGAATAGATTTCTTTGATTCATCACTAGATGGCCAAATGTGGGACTGAATTCTCCTAGTTAAAATCTTATACTCTTTTCTATATATTGCATGATTATATGTATATATATTTATATAACATATAAGCATTACTCTGTATTTTTTGTAAGCAACTTTGTTTTAAAAAAACTAGAATCTATTTCAAAAATTAATTCATTTATTATTTGTGAGTAACGGAATAACTAATCTCTAAAGATGATCAACATTTTTTATTAATACAATAAAATTAAGAAATTTTTATTAAAATCATGAAAGGAAACTCGGAAAAAGTAAGTTTAATGATATTTTCGAATTATTATAATTATAGATAATTTCACAACTGCCGGTTCCTATACTTTGTCATATTAGGTAGTATCTTTTTGTTATTTTAATGTAGAACTTCGTCGGAAACGTTCAGCTCCTTCATAAGCAGTAGATTTACACCGTAGTGTAATTTAATTCATAATATGTTAACATGTACAAGATATAAAAATGTGAATGGCATGAATTACGAACTAGTTGTATATGTATTTCATTATATTTTCTTAATACTCTTCCAAAATTATAAGCGTATCAACAATTTCGCTACACACATATCTGTTATTACAAATTCGCTACAAGAATAAAACGCGAATAATATACTAATTAGGATGATATCAATAGCCTCGAACAAATTGTGATCTACTGCCTCAACAAATATTCCATCTTCTTAAATTTGTAACGGGTGTCAGAAATTCGCATTTATGTGAGTTTGCATTATGATCGTGCTGATAAATTTCTACGATAAGAAAAATCTGGCTTTAACGAAGATAAACTCTGAATGATCTTAAATGATTTTATATGATGTTGGGAGATTTACATTCATAAGTTAATGAAATTGTCTCGGAGTGCATTACTTGCCTAGCGAAAAAAATAGTTAAGTTTTACTTAAAAAAACGAAAATCACTTTGAAATCTTAGAGACCTATGTGTAGAAGAAAATTCCTCATTGTAAAATATCTTCAAACCAAAATAAGTTTCATCTAAAATATTTTTTTCACATAGAGAATATACGTATATACTCAATATAACATTTATACCCATTAAATATTTTAGAAGTAATTAGTCTTTCAAAATGTTAGTTAATTTTATAAATATGACTTATACATTTAAATATAACACATAAATATCGATTTAACAAATTAATATATTATATTATTTATAAAATTAATTGCACAAACATTATTGCAATGTAGAGATAAGAAAAATAGATATCTTATTACAAGAGAAAACTTGTAACGAATCTGAACTACAACATATTCTACCAACACTAAACTATTATAGGGTTAACTGAATATATTTCTTTGATTCAACACTAGATGGCCAAACGTGGAAATGGTTTCTCCAAGTTAAAATCTTATATTTTTTTTATATATATTACATTGTTACATATGTATATTTATTATATATATATAAGCAATACTCTTTACTTTTTGAAAGTAAGTTTTGTCTTCAAAAAACATAATCTATTTCAAAAATTAATTCATTTACTTATGAGTAATGAAATAACTAATTTCTAAAGATTATAAACATTTTTTATTAGCAATAAAAATAAGATATTTTTATTAAAAGTATTAAAGAAAACTCGAAATTATAGATAATTTCACAATTACAGGTTCCTATACTCTGTCATATCTTCTTGTTATATTTTAATATAGGACTCGTCGAAAACGTTCGGATGCTTCATATGCGTTAGATTTGCACAGTAGCAAAATTTAATCCGTAATATAGTAACACATATATACATAACAAATATATATGTATTGTTTCATATATAATATTTGATATTTGAGATAAATTAAAAATTAAAAAATGATGGATTTAAAAAACGCACTTCTACAATTCGTATAATTTTCCGCATAAAAATTATGTAAGAAATGCGGTAGTTTAAGAAATATTATATATATATATATATATATATATATATATATATTGTTTTCATATTTTGACAAAAATTTGATGTATTTCTTTTGAGATATTTTCTGAAGTATACAATGTACGCAAGAGCTCATAAGGAACAGGTAAACTGAAAATTTTCGTACTCGTCACTAGATGGAGATGTCCTATACTATTTTCTCGTATTAAATATAACGTATTTATATTATATCTTCGCAACACGTTGATTATAATTTTATCAAACAAATCTATATCCAATTGCCAGTTTTTGAATGTCTTTTAAACCAAAAACTACTTCGCAAAATCTAAAAATAAAAATACATTTTTTTAGGGAAGATAGTGATATATATGTATACTATAATTATCGAATGAATAAGAGTTGTTATATTGGAAAATAAGATGTATCAAATACAGAAGATGCACAATGTAACTATATGTCATGATTTGTACATAGATATTTTTTAATAATCTGAACATCTGAGAGAGAGAGAGTTTTTTGCAAAAGGGAGAATTTTTTTGCAATACAAAAAGCACGTTTAAAAAGGGATGTCTCTGCGACGCAGCTCATTTCACCTCGTAGACTTACCTAAAACAAAACATTCAACAAGATTCTTAATTAGTACGAGTGTTGCTATCACAGGAACTAGAAAAAATAATGTATGTTAAAAATTAACAAAACGGCGCGTATTGAAAGTTAAGTATCAAAATTTTACTCTTTTTTCGACAATTTTGCAACGCAAGAAGTATGATAAACTTAACATAAAAACATAATTCTAGCTCCGCCAGAGTCACTAGTATATAAAATAACCTGTCAAAATTCCAGAGCGATCGGTTAGCTACATTTGTAGATTTTACCTGCGCCACGTGAAAAAATAACGTTTCGAAAAAAACGCGTTTAAAGTTTTACATATACAATTTTTGTAAAAAACACATACAATTAATCGACGATCCCAGCTGCATACCGGACACCTTCAGCTTCCTCGTATTCTTCATCTGCCACCGGTCTCTTGCATTCCTACTAGCTATCCTGGCTTCTTTGGAAGCATTGGAACTGCAGCGGTTGGCGGTGCGCATCCGCGCGTTATTCTTCGTCTCCGCGAATCTCATGGCTTCCGGACCAATTTTAACGCGCATAACGTCCATTATTTGTAAGACGGCCTCGAATCCTTCATTAAAGATGCATGCTGAATAAACGGCAATTACCAATACTCTTCTGTCGCAAAAGATACGTTTCGAGGGAAGATGCCACTCACGAGGTAAAGCTTTCGTTATTGTTTTGAGTATTAGAGCCGAAACATCTTTCCAACAAATATATCGATGTTAACTCATTATAAATAAGTTTAAGAATTATTTGGACTTCGTTGTCGAGAGGTGGTAGATGCTGCACTGATATTTGTTTAATAATCCTGCAGCCTTATTCTTACACCGTTCGCACCAAGATTCCGCCCCTGACGGGCTGTATAAATGTTGAGCTCCTCGTCGGTCGAGATTTTATGGCATATGTAGCCCATATTGTCTTTCTCATATCCTCGATCGAATCAGGGTGTTGGTGTACAGCTGAGCCGTAGAAATTTGAGGGATTCTTCATTAATTTATTAGTTAACTGTGTTTTCTGTGGAGTAATCGGTATTGTACTCTTTTTACTTCTTGTCTCCTTTCCTTTCTTGTCTTCAGCTTGCTTTCCTGCCTTCTTAATTGTGAAAGTACAAGGATTTCGAAAAGGGATACTACGAACAATTGAAACAGGTATAGAGGCGAGTCAGGTAATGTCGGGGACTCGGAACTGCTGGCTCGTAGTCCGCACTTCCGCGAAGCACGCTTTGTACTTTCTAAAAAGGATAGCTGTAAAAGCCGAATTACTTGGAATTTCTTTACCAAAATGTAAGAGTACATTCTTGAATATATATATACTTTCGATAAATGCAAAACAAATGGAAAAAATTGATGTTTTAAAAGTGGAATAACCTCTTAACTCACTGGAATAACCTCTTAAATTATCATTAGTTATAGATTATTTTAATTAGAAATTCTTATACTTTGTTACTTTAACACATCATTAATCAATAAATATATTTGAATGAATGTCTGAATTTGAATGAATAATAGTAAGCAATTACGTTGTACTATGCTATCTTGTGCGTGTAGTTGGGGCATATACATATAGTGGCGTTTTAAACTTATTGTTAAAAACTGATTTTTCGCGAAATAAGTTCGTATTATAATATATGATTAAATTCGTAATTAAATACTTTTTAAAATTTGTTTACTAAAATTTTAAAATTAGGAGGTTGTGTAAGGTATCTCAGAAAACATTAAATTTTTTACGAACCTGATTATATTATTATAAAGTACATTAAAACCAATAAAACCATTTTGTTTGAAAGGTTATTAGATATTAGAATTCCAAACAACATCGAAACTTATTTTTCAAATTTTTATGTTTATTTTAACTTATTTTTAGTTTTCATATTTTATTAAAATATACATATACACAATGAAATAAACTATAATTATGTTTCATTTTATCTGTAATTAACTTACGTTTTTGTCACCGCAACTTTTGTCTTTCCAACAAGCGTCTACACTTGGCATTTTTTATTTCTTTAAAAAAATAATTTTTCTTACTGCTAACTATATAAGCAAAGTTCCTTATTTCATCGCTAGATGGCTAAATGCGAAAAGACTTTCTTATAGTTAAATTTCTACAAATCTTCTTTATATATCTCATTAGAGGTTTACATTTTATAAGCAACACTCAATTTCTAATTATCTTATTTTTGGCGTAAAAGTTTCGGCTGATTGCCTTAATGTATTTAAAAAATAACTTATTTACAGTATTCCTGTTAATAATAACGAGTTGAATAGATATTACGAATATATTATAAATATTTTAGCTTTTAATAGTAAAGTTTCAGATTTGAAGTAAAAACCTACTACTAAACAAAAAATTTAGAGGATTATTTAATATTTTCAAATTATGTCATTAATTATATTATATAGCTAGATATTTAGATTACAATTTAGATATGTTAACAAAAAGATCCTATTAATGTATTAATTAATACAAAAATTGCGTGGCAAAAATTAAAAAATTGTATTTTAACTATTTACTTCCTTAATCTATATGGTTAGTTATATTAGAGCTAGAGTATAAGCACACACAAAAAAATCGTGGAAAAGAGATCAAACAAAAATTTTATTTTTCTCCGCTAGATGGATAAACACTACGACGTTTTCTCGTATTCAATATTATGTATTTTCAATATATCTTTGTTAGATATGTTAGGTTTACTTATCAAACAATTATTATATCCATAATATACCCATTTTTGATGTGCTAATAAAGAAACGTTTGCTTAATAAAATCTAAAATAAAATTTTCTCTTTTTAGGAAAAAAATAGATAATGATTCAATAAGACATACTCATTACTTTTTTCTTTAAAACCTAAATTCTAAATAATTGAAACAATGTTCTTATTATTTAACGTCTTGATTTGTAATTGTTTGCATTTATAATTTCAATACATTTTGACACAAAATGAATATATTTATTAATTTGCTCTTTGTTACAAATAATTAATGAATTATTTACTTATATATACTATGTGTATCATATGTGTATCATATATGAGTTTTTTACAAATATATATTTATAAAGTTTGAAATGCGCAGCTTCACTATCTAATGCTTAAAGAAATCTTTCGCTTTATAAAATCAATATTTTTTACAATTATAATTATTAAACTAATTGATAAATATATATAAATCTATAAACGTTGATCGATTATATATATGCTTTCTATAAGCTTGATTAGAAAGTCTGTGTGGATTTTGTTAGCAAAATTTAAATGCAAAACTTAGTATTAAGAATTAATTTTGTTAAAAACTCCGTATGGGACTTTCCGGTCAACTCAATATTTAAAAACTATTATATCTTCATATTTTGGTATTAAAATTTTTGTCTCCACAAATATGTACGTATGTGTGTGTGCGTAACAATATTATGATTTAAAAGTTATGTTTGTAGATGCAACTTGATATACCGATATTTGAGCGTTTTATAGGAATGGTAATGCCAAAAATTTAATTTAAACATTTCATTGAAATAATAGTTTATGTAAAAGTTTAATAGTGTATGTAAAATATAGAAAATCCAGAAATCCCATAAAGAAATACCATTTTTGGACGCTAGGTGGACAAGTACTACAACACATTCTCGCAGTAGACATCGAATACTTCTGTTATATATTTCGTCTAGTGTAATCAATTGTATATCATAAACAACATTATATCCATAATAACTTTTTGATGCTTATAGTCTAGTATGTACTAAGGGCAACATCCAAAATAAAATGTTTTCTTAATTTAGGTAAACGTCACTTATATTGAAATCTAAATAGTAAATCGATTGTAAGTGGCAAACAGAAGTAAAAATATTTGAAAAATATTAAAAAATTATTTTATTTATACATGTATATATATATATATGCATACACACGCTGTTGGATACACGCATGTGAACATGTTTGTATGTGCACACACATATACAATTATATACATAATTATAAAATTGTGGGTGTTAAGTTCGACATATCAAAATTTATACTTTTTTAACAAGAAGCATAACTATAAAACAAATAAATATTATGTTAAATTTATATACACGAATAATATATTTGTAATTTTTTCATTATATTTGTGTATAATATTAGAATTTTTAATTTTCAAAGAGTTTATTCGCGTTTTTTAAATGAATTCCCTAAATTTCACGTGTCTTCACATCCCCGTAGATTTCCTTTTATCGTAGGGTAGAAGAATGAAAAAATAGAGAGAAAGAAGGAGAAAGAGGCCCCTTTCGCGTACCCCCTTTTTAACCCCCAATGACTGCTGCACCTGGACCCAAAACGTTCACCCTTCCAACTTTTTAGAGTTCCCCCTTTCTCCGATCTACACAACCCCTGATTCAAGTCTTCTACTCCCTGCACGATCGCTCGAAGGGTTGTTTTAAATAATAATAACTCAACCCCCGATCACACATAGGATGACGAACTCGATGCTCGTCAGGCTCCAGTATGTTACTGGTGAAGCTACGTGCTCTTTCGCATCGCGTGATTTATATTTGATCTCGTACATGTGACTCAAATATTGCAAGTTATTTTAATAATTGTGTGTAAAGTGCATTTTGATCATAAACTATGATATGTGCAACATTATTTCTATAACTTTATTGAAATATTCCAAAATTCTACCTTATGATAAAACATTCATAACTTCTCGCGAGTGTCAATTTTAAAGAATTTAAAATTTTATAATGATTTTTCATGTGTACAGTGATGAATAAATATGAAACATTTTTACTCCTTCAAAATTTGAATAAAGTATACATGTTGTGATGATATATATGCGCTTCTCAGTAATTTTTAATTTTTTAAAAATATTGTATGATCTCAGGTATATTCATATTCCTAATATTGTTACCAAAACTTAAAAGTTGATTGTGTAAGACGTTCATAAAGGTGTCCGATAAGACGTAGCCGAAGTGTGAAAGTGATGAAACCATAGTTTGTTTCGCATATCCTCCTGGTTTTTCTGGAATTCCTAACGATAGTTGATAGTGTTATCGATGTCATCATTATCATTATTACTATAACAAGGAACAAATGCAAGAACAGTCCAAGCAGAAGGGTAATTCTTTAATATATTCAATAACATCAATTATTTCATAATATTATAATTATACTGATTGGTATAAGATTTTATATGTATTGCAATCTAAATATGATCTTTATGCATATATGTGAGTCACTATCTTATTTTTACATTCGTACGCATTTCTAAACAAATATATAAAATAATTAAAACGTGTGCAATAAAGAGATAAATAGATACACATATGTAACAGTAATGTCAATAGACAATTTTTAGCGCTGTAAAATAAAATCGATTATTGATATGCACGTATAAATATATGGGAAGTTTTTTTGTTAAAAAAAGAAAAAGTGGAAAAGGTACAGATTCCTGCATGAGAAACCTAATTCATGAATCGTGCAAGTCATACCCGTTTTGTAGTGGCAATTTCTGCTCGACTAATTACCTCGATCGGCGAAGTCGAGCGAGAGTCGCACATATGTCAGCAACGCGTTACAGAGAAACGGTATGT